>NC_068287.1:42285079-42287579 GCF_025860055.1 Xyrauchen texanus
ATGTATCCACTTGGGAGAGCGTTTTCGAAGAGCCATCTCAGTGTGGACGGAGGGCAAAAACTTAGAGAAAAAGATGTGTGTTCAAACATGTATTAGTGTGGACGTGGCCAGAGATAAAATAACTTATACTTACTGTTTATCAGTCTGTTATTTCCACAATTAAAGTTCTATACTTTTTCATTCTTGGACATAAAGATAATGTGATATATTTCAAAGCACAAATACCACAGTGAAGGCAGGCAGATGCAAAGGAACAGCTGGGGACATTACACAAACACACACACACACACACACACACACACACACACACACACACACACAGTCTGTCTCTACAGCTACAGACAGCCATCAACAGGCCTGTGTGTGAAATAACACACGAGTGTAATACACCAGTGAAATCAGAAAACACGAGACGATATGCCAATTAACATCCATCTCGCTCGCTAATGTACTGAGGAAACCTGATGCTGACAGACACTCACAGAGTATAACTGGAGACCCACCACAGATTGCCCTACATAATGAATTTAATCCGGCACATTTTACACATTCACATCCAGATTTGAAAAACAAACACTGTCTCGATGTACAGAAAGTGTTACACAAACTGAGACAGAGAAAGAATAAAAGTACTTCAATGTGTTAAAGACTGAACTGTAACTGGGTCAGCAAACATCGCACACCCAGCGGGTCAATCAGATGTCTACTATGACACTAAATACCCTACAAACACACACTATCTTTGAACACATCATGAGCAGGAGACGAAAACAGACGTTCCTTTTGCAGACATCTTGTGCTGTGTATCACATCATAATCGTGTCTTATGAATACACAATCCCATCGGTGGTGTGATCATCTACCTAATCCAACAATAGCTCCGCAATATCCCAATGAAAAGCCTGTTGTTCCTTGACACATGATCACATGTAACTGGCACCTCCAGCGAAACAAATGACTTCTGTGACGTTCACAGGATCTGTATAAGGAATCTGAGGATCTTGTGCTACTACATCAAAAAGCACCATTAACTGTGTCTCCTCTCCTAATTATCTATAGAGGAGAACTCGGAAAAAACTAGACTTCAATGAAAAATAAGAAATAGGGTTGGGAACAGAGAATCATTAAATAAATTAAAAAAATACTGTGCAATTTTACTGAAAATACACCATACTTAAATTCTTGGACAGTGTTTCCTGCAGCATAATTCAACGGCAGCGCATCCTCTCAACAAACATCCAGTGCAGTTTCCATCCTGAATGTATGACTCTAGTAAACGGGTTCGTATTAATGAATCAAAAGAATACATTGTGTCTAGTGTAAGCCAATACCTTTTATGATTCCTTGATTCCTTTTTAGTGAATCAAAAACATACAGCATGACCCGTGTAGTCTGATTCCCAAAAGAAAGACTCTAATGAACCGGTTATTTTTAATGAATCAAAAACTTACAGTGCATTCAGTGTAGTCCAATTCCCAAACAAATTTATCTAATGAGTCGGTTCTTTTTAGGGAATCAAAAAAACATACAGCATGATCAGTTAAGTTTGATTCCCAAATAAATGACTCTTTTCAGACAGGTCTTTTTAGTGAATCAAAATCAAACAGCGCAACCAGTGTAGTCCAATTCCCAAACAAATTACTCTTATCAGCCAGTTCTTTTAAGTTATTTAAAGACATACAGTGTGACCAGTGTACGGTGTAGTCCGATTCCCAAACATATGACTCTTTCAGCCAGTTCTTATTAGGGAATCAAAATCAAACGGTGCAACCAGTGTAGTGTGATTCCCAAATAAATGACTCTTTTCAGACATTTCTATTTAATTGAATCAAAAGCAAACAGTGCAACCAGTGTAGTCCAATTCCCAAACAAATTACTCTAATATGTCGCTTATTTTTAGGGAATCAAAAGCAAAAAGCGCAACCAGTGTAGTCCGATTCCCAAATAAATGACTCTTATCAGCCAGTTCTTTTTATTGAATCAAAAGCAAAAAGCGCAACCAATGTAGTCCAATTCCCAAACAAATTACTCTTATCTGCTAGTTCTTTTAAGTTATTTAAAGACATACAGTGTGACCCGTATACGGCGTGTAGTCTGATTCCCAAACAAATTAATCTAATGTGTCGGTTCTTTTTAGGGAATCAAAAGCAAACAGCGCAACCAGTGTAGTCCAATTCCAAACAATTGACTCTTATCAGCCAGTTCTTTTAAGCTATTTAAAGACATACAGTGTGACCCATGAACAGCGTGTAGTGCACATCCCGAACAAATGATTCTTGTGAGCTGTCTCATTTTAGAGAATCGAAAACAACTAAACAACAGTCAGAGCGGTAACTGAATCAATCTCACTGATGCACAAGTACTGACTTTTTGACTTTTTCTGAAATGATTTTATCAATTGGCAATTTCCATCCCTAATAGGAAAAATACAGCATTATTTCACATGACATTATGTGTCTAAGAGGTTGTTTCACCTAGAAGTGTGAGTTTTAAAAGCCAT